>NW_026856865.1:0-24786 GCF_026571515.1 Ruditapes philippinarum | reverse complement strand
AAAAAAGAGACATCTATCCTGTTAATTTTTAACGAGGGAAAAAAAAAACCCAATGTACTTTTCGGTTTTTTTCAAAATTTGATTAAACTGCCCCAATTTTTTTAGCGGGAAAACGTTTTCATGTAAATTCTTTTATTTTCGTTCATAAAACTATTTTTTAAAATTTGAGGGTCTTTTAAAACCAAAATTTATATATATAAAATTGAAAGTTTTAAATAAATAATCCTTTACGTACTCCTGGGTTTTTTTTATCATTCTAATAGTTTGTTGATTTTTTTTACATAGCATGTTTTTTTTTCTTTTTTTCGGGGTCATCAGTTTTAAATTTATTGAATTTTATATCTGGAAAAAAACCCCCTTGGGAAAAAAAAAACCCCAAAAAATTTTAAAAATAGCTTTTTTGTTTACTTACAAAATTTTTTAAATATTGAATTTTTCTTTAATTTTTCTTTGGCTAAAAATTTTTTCTGCTTAAACCTGTTTTTGGTATTTTCACTGCGTATACTTTATATAGCCCTTTTTCGGGGGTTTTTTCCTTACATTTTTTTGATAAACTTTTTTCCAAAAAAATTTAAAATTTTTTTCATCGGTTTTTTACTGGGGCCAATTTTGGGAATTTGGATCTTCATTTTGATTTTATTTTTTGAAAATTTAAAATTTAAAAATGAAAACATTTGAAGGAACTATTTTTTGTCCCGATGTGAAGTGTCTTTAGGGGGAAACATTTTTAATTCTGTTTTTTTTTGAAAAAAATTTTTTGTTATTTTATTTTTTTAAATAGGGGCAAAATCGAAAAATCTGACAGAAATAAAGAAAGTCTAATTACAAAGGGGTTAAAATAAAATAAACTTTTTTCTCCTTAATTGTAAAACCCTAAAACTATCAAGGTTAAACACAATTGCTGGAAAAAAAACAGGAACTAAAAATTTCGTTTAAATTTTCAAAAACCCCCATGGGGAACCTCTCAGGGGGAAAAAAATAAACAAAAAATTTTTAAAAAATTCCACGACGGAAAAAATTTTTTATCGACACCGGGTTTTAAGCCCTCCTACGACCCTTGCCCAAAGAGTCGGGAAAAAACAGAAAAACTAAAAATTAAATGCATATTTTGCGGGAAATTTGGGAAACAAGGCCCAATCTCGTTACAAAAAGGGGCGGGTTGGAGATATGAGAAAGCAGGTCCCAAGGAAAGGGAAAATTTAAAATTTCAAAATTTTTAAAACATTCGTTGGGTGAAGGGAGTTCGGATGGGGGCAAATAGTTCCCCAAAAAACCCAACGATAGCGTCGGGAAAATCGAAGCCCAAAAATTTGGCAGAAGCTTCGGGTTTAACCCCCATCGCCCACTGAGATTTCATCAAAAAAAAAAGGGTTTATTAAACTTTTACTTTGACTCTTTTGCGAAAAAATTCTTTAAAAAAAAACAAAAAAAAAAATTGTTAAAAATTTGGGAAATTAAAACGCCCCCCAATTAATTTTGTTCATATAAATTTTTAAACTTGTACCCAAATTTCGGAAGATAAAAGACATTCTTTGAAGATAACAAGTGCACCAAAAATTTTTTAAGAAAAAAAAAAAAAAAGCTTAACCATAATAAAAAAATCTGGTTTTAAAATGCAAAATAAAGGGTGATTATTTTTGTAAAATAAACCCAAAAGATATCCACATTCAAATTTAAGGTTTAAATTTTGTGAGTAAAAATGTCATTTTTTGTTTAATATTGAGTTAAAATCTTTTTTTATTCTGGAACTTGAGATTATTTCTTCTGAAAACAAAATAAAAAAAAAAGGTGTTTGGGTTTGGTTTGGGAAAAAATTTAATGTTTTTAAGTAGTTTTTTACAAAATTCGTTGCAATCAAGTCTTTAAAACGCAGAAAGGTTTTAGTGAGATTAAATTTTGGGTTTTCACTTTGTCGGGGGAATGTTTTCCTTATGTTGAACCCCAAACTGTTTTACCCCTAGGTATAGGATTAAAACTGGGAAATGTTACGGGGGAAAAAAAAGGTCAGTTCGACCCAGTTTAAAATTTTTTAATTTTTTTCCACAGGAAAATTTCCTTCATCAGTTTGACACTGATTTTGGGTTTTTGGCAAAATTTACCAAAAAAACAAATGTTCAAAAAAAATTTCCCTTTTAACTGTTATAAAAACCCCCAAAACTCTTTTTAAAAAAGCAAAATTTGCCCCTACTTTTTGGGGGAAAAAAAAAAAAAATTTAAAACCCCCGGGAATGTTAAAATCCCATGTCCAAAATGCTTTTTTGAAAAGACAAAAAAATTTCATATCTTTTTCCATAGATAAAAAAGAAAATGATGCAGGAACTTTTTTTTTCCCCAAATTTTGTTTTTTTTAAACCCTTTAAAAAATAAAAAAAAACAAAGTGTTTTTTGCAGCAAAAACAAAAAATGTTCAGGGGTGCAAAAATTTTAAACAAGGGTTGGGGTTACCATTCCCACGGGAAAAATTTTAAAATTTCCATAAAATTTGAAAAATTTCTTTAAAAAAATTGTATAATTATGGGGGTTTGTAAAATTTCCCCTTTAAACCCACTAAAAAATTGATATGAGAATTTAAATGAAAACCATTTTAAATGGTTACAGTGATTTATTAGTTGTTGATCTATCTTAGATATGGTTTTCCTATTGAATCTAGAGTTTGACGATAATTAGTCAAGAATCAAGGGTTATTAACACCTAGAAATATAAAAAAACCATTCAGGCGCGGAGAGCTTTTCCTTATGATATATTGAAAAAATATCTTTCCAAAAAGGAAGCTTCTTACGATGCTATTATAGGTTCCGTTTAATAAATGTCCTTTTGTAAGAGGGTATGGTTATTTCCCCTTTTAAAATTTCAGTTCCCAAAAATCAACACCAAATGTGAACGTAGAGTTATTTCTGGATCTTAGTTTTCCAAAGAATGGCAACAGCATTAAAAACCAATATTTGTTTCTAAAGAATTTTATTTAGGAAAAAAAGGTTGAATTGAATATATCCTAAAATAGATGATTTTTATTGCTTTAATAAAGACTAAAGGTCCTGGTTGTTTAATGTTACAAATTAGATTTGGCATCGGGCTTACGACAAATAAGTATTTGTCCTTCCAGTTATAACTTAGTAGGGGTTTTTAAAATGGAAGAAAACATTTATTTTTCGACACTTGTTTTAACCCCTATGGGATTAAGTCTTTCTGACTTCACATTTGTCAAAGGGGTCACTAATGCCTTTTCTTTTTTATGAATGCAAATTGTGGTTTTAGCCGGTAATTGAATTATCTAGATGAATTTTTGGCAGGTGGTTGAAAGGAACGAAATGTCTATGTTTGCTTTCACCTTTTAGGCATTTATTTATTAAAAGTGGGATTGACGAGGCGGTTGAAAAAAAGCTATTTCCTCCTTCATGAAACTATATGATATTTTTAGGTATTGCATTTGATACAAAAAAATTTGGTTATGGAAATTACAAAGGATAGGCTTACAGAGATAAAATTAATTAATAAAAATCCTTGGTTAAACAAAGATTCAGCTTCTTTAAAGGAGTAAAAAATTTAAATTTGGGTTTAAATTAAATTTTTAAGGGGCTTTTTCTTAAAGCCGTTTTTTTGTTTAATAGAGCTTAAGGTTTTAAGAGATTGTTTTTAGGGGAAATGACAAGGTTTTTACATTCCCTAAAGAGGTCAAGAAAGTTTTTACTTTTGGGGGGGACAAAATTTTTCCCCATTAATAATGGTTTTTCTTTAATTGATTATGGGAGGCTGGTGTTTAAAGCAAAATTTTTGGTTGGGGGGTATCTGTCGGGAAAAATTTTTCAATAAATTCCCCTTAAATTTTTTATTAGAAAAAAATTAAAAGTATACTTGTCTGGGAAATGTTTGATTTTAGTTTTTTTTTTAAAAAGTTAGGGGCTTCATTTTTTAGAAAAAAGGAAAGTTTGTCATTTATTGTAAATAACTTAGAAATTTTGGGTATAGTTTTTAAATTTTCTGGAAAGGCTAAAAAATGTTTTCTTACAACAATGTTTGAGGGAAAATTTGTCTTTATAACACAATTAATGAAATTCAAATTAAAGCAGTTCATTTGAACAGTGAGGAGAAATAGTTGGCTGATTGTCTTTTCCAGATGGCATTTTAAATGATTCTTTTAAAAAATGAATTTTATAGTCGAGTTAAAATGAAAGTTTACAAGAATATTTTGTTGAAAACAGTAATTTTTGAATTTCTATATTGACTGTGGTAATTTAATTTTACCTTTCAGAATATGGAATTTAAAGCAATTAAAAGCAAGATTTAAAGATTTTAAACATCTTCTGCCTTTGCTTGTGGAACTAATAGAAATTTTACGTATTCAATGGGAAAGTTTAAATTTTGTTTTTTTATTTTTCAAATTTTCTTATTTACCAGCTTCAACCAATATCTTCAGTTTGTATGCACAGTTTTAAGTAGCATCCTTCAAGTCAGTCCAAACAGTATTAGAAATTATATTAGTGGAGTTAGAACTTTACTTTTTTGTTTAGGTTTTAGTGTGGATCATATCAATAATTATTTTAAATTAAATTTTTTAACTTTGCGGGGTTTTCCAGGATTAAATCCACATTGCAGTTAAAAAGGCAGAACCGATTACTATAGAATATTCTTTTAAAAATTTTTTGAATAATTTAGATTTTCAGATCAAGCAAATAAAGTATTTTGGTGTTTATTTCCTATTTGCCTTTTCTTTAGTTGCTAGAAAGTCGAATTAGTTCCTACTTCAAAATCTTGTATATTGAGTATAATGGCAAAATATTTTGAAAATTAGAAAATGTTCCCAAGTAAATTTTGGAGAGTATATTTTGGGGTTTCCTTCCACTGGACTAAAAAACTAAATTCAATTTGGTGAAAGGGAGGTAGTCAGTCCTCTCCTCAAATTTAGAGATCACCGGTTCATGTCCTGTTTCAGCATTTGAAGAGGTTATGGAAGTTGAAAATTTAATCATTTTCCCCAAAAGGGGCCCCTTTTTCAAAACTTCCTAATGAAATTGGGATCAAAATATCATATGTTTTTAGCGCTAAAAAATTTTTATTGAAAATATAGGTCTTAATCCTTGGGAAATTTTTTAACACATTTTTCGTCGAGGGTTTAATACATTTTGGGCCCTTTTGTCAGACCCTTCCCCCCCAGCATAAATTTAATTTTTTAAAGGGGGGTTGGGAAATTTGGATTCGGGAAAAAAATGTTATTTAAAAATTAAAATGGTCAGTAAAACTAAAATTTTGAGAAAAAATGTTTTCCCAATTTTTTTTATGGTCATTTTTTTTATTAATTCAATTACAATCCCCGTCTAATTAATAGAAAAATTGACAGTATTTTTTAGAAGGTCATCCATTTTCCCGGTTTTTTTAATATCTCCAGAATTAACTTTCCAAGATCTAGAAAATTCTACTGATTTTAGTCCTCAAACCCTTTTATTACAATTATACATGTATGGTATACAAATGAATATCAACCGTTTATCCTGAAGAGCGAGAATTTAAGTTTGGGTTTAAATAATTTTGATTTCAGTTTATTAGAGCAACAGCTCTTCTACTCATATTTAATTCATCTCGAGTATTTTAAACCTAGACCAGTTGATCATGTTTTTTAACTGGTTCAAAGGTTTTAAGAGAATTAATTTTCTTTGAAACAGAAATGTTTGGAACGGTTTAAAGGTCCAAAATTCAAATTTGTTCATTTTCGTCCCTTTCTTTAAATTTGGTAAGCCTCTGAGGGATTTTTTTTTGCAGTTCCGTGAATGGTGGTTTGCATCTAAACATTGAAAGGTACTCGGTCGCCTTCGTTTATTTTTTTATTAAATACAGTGGCTCATCTTCTTAAAACATTAGGTTTGTTTTTATTGATAAGGAAATTTTATTATGTTTGATGATAGTCTTTTTCAAATCATGATAAATCATTGCACTGTTTAATAAAGACAGAAACAAATCAGACTGTTTGTCTTTTTTTCTTAAAGGAAGTATCTTTTCCTTTGAAAATTAAGTGAACATATAGTAGTGGTATGTGACGCTACTTGTAATGAGAATGACTTTGTGTGACAGTTTCTGTAATGTTTCTTTATTTAGTTTTTTCTGTGTGGCAATGTGTAGATGTGGTTTTTTTGTATATTAACTTTTATATTATATATGTGCAATGTGTATATTTGTTATATTTGGATGGTAAATTTTGAAATAGTACAATGTATAAAGTTATATATGAGCCAATGTGTATATGGTGATATATTGTATGTAAATTTGAATGGTATTTTTATATATGTGCAATAATGGTATGTATGTATGATATATTTGTATTTTAACTTGCGAATGGTTCAAGTTTTTATATTAGTATCTTTTTCCTTTGTTATAATTTCTTTTTTTTTCATAAATTGCAGTTTTTGCCCTGTATGAACATGTGAAAAGGAAGATTACATGGTGTTATTTATGACTGAATCTTGTGTAATAGAAGATATGTAAGTGAAATTTATTTCAGTTTCTGCTTGGTTGCTTTGCCTTTTTGTTTGTTTGGCTTTTTGTTTGCTTTTTGCTTTTTATTATTTATTTTTTGTTTGCTTTATTTTTGTTTATTTTGGCGGGAGTTGGCGGCTTTTATGTATTAAAACATAATTTGATGTTTGTCTCAGTATCATTCATTCTTGTTATTAATACTGGTCATCTTGATATTATTGATTATTTCAGAAATTTTTCTGTGCGTGTCTATATTTACAATAAATCTTCTTGAACATGAATTTGTATCTGTTGTTTGTGTTTATGAGATAATTTATAGCATTTTGTTTACTTACAAAATCTTCTAATTATTGAATGTTACATAATTTTTCATTGGCTAATATTTTTCTGCTTCACTGATTTGTATATCACTACGCGTATAGCTTTATATAGTCTTCTCGCGGTTTTTTCCTTACAGTTTTGATAGACACGTCTCTGTTCAGTGAAAATTTGAAATTTTTTCAACCACTCCCGCCCACCCTTAATTTTTGAAATGTTTAGCTTATTAAGTTTTTTTTTTTTTTTTTTTTTGCATATGTTTTAGCTTGCATGTATTTGAAATAGAGTTGCTTTGATTAATATGTTTCATATATGTTTATTTGAATTTGAAGATTAATTGATATTATATATGTCCAGTTGGTTCTGAATTGTTATTGAACGGCGGCTTTTATGTATTAAACATAATTTGATGTTTTGTCTCAGTATCATTCATTCTTGTATTAAATACTGGTCATCTTGATATTAATTGATTATTTCAGAAATTTTTCTGTGCGTGTCTATATTTACAATAAATCTTCTTGAACATGAATTTGTATCTTGTTTGTGTTTATGAGATAATTACATGTAAATTTCAGACTCGGTTTGATTGAGTTTGTACATGAGGGATAATGAATAAGTGCAACATCCCTCAGCTTCCCCAAGGACTCAATGATCTCGAAGTTTTAGAAAAAAATATAACAACACTGAAGTGTAGTACGGGTAACTTTTTACGACTGCCACACAGCACTTGACACCTGTTGTTGTGATATATAATTTCTGTAAAAAAAGAGATCCCTCGGAAGTATTAATCACAACAAAATAACTTGAAAATTTCAGGCTCGGTTTGATCGAGTATGTACGTGAGGGATAATGATAAAATGAAGCATAAGATGAATACCCAATTGAATACTGTTTAATCACGCTAGGATATATTGCATAATTTGATATGCAGGCTTCATAACCTCTGTTTCCCTTTTCAAGATTCCATTTTATTAAGTTTCGCCATTTGCTTTCTTGTTTAGGGAACACACATTGTTTTACTTGGGGACCAAGTGCCGCTTTTCATGGAAAGGCACACACGTGTCTCATTAAAGGTTCCATAACAACCGCCATATGAAAACATCTGCGCATGTTTCAAAATTCATAATTCTAACAGTTCATGTTAAATCTGACATCCATCTCTTGCTTCTGTTGTACTGAGATATACAAGAAAAAAGGACATGATAAAGTAATAAATTGTTGGCCTACTTATGTCGCAAGCGGGTTGTTTCATATACATTTTTTTAATTTGTTTGGACAAAAGACACACTGTATATCATCAAAATTGGCATCAAAAACCCACTTCATCATTGTTTGATAGCAATCACTAAATATGATGAATTTCCAGTGCATTGGTTTTAAGCTTAGAACCATAAACATCTTTGTATACAACCTAGATATGGATGTTTTAACCAATTTGATTAGACCAGTCACAGTCCTGGCTGTATTACAAACATTCAAGAATATTGTAATGTTTAAACATATTATAAAAAATAAACAACGGAATTATTGGTAATTTTATATAATCTTAACCGTTTTATGGTTTCATATTTTCCTTATTACAGATGAATTTACCCGAGGCTATAAAACCTTCATTTTCCTATATCGGAAATATATAAAGCGAATTTGTCAAAAATAGGAGGTTTGTTATATCTTGTATGAGTACTGTGAGTGTATTTAATACCATAGTGTCAACAACTAACGAAAGAAAAGATATAGGGCCCGTAAGTCTCGTTTACTTTCACTTTCGATTTACCACTTCCGGGTACATCGGCAGACTTATTTACCGTTACGCATATAGGTAACCCGAAGAACTCGAGAGATATAGAAGTTAAATTTGTTTCGGTCCTCTTCAGATTTGAAGGAATGGAAAGCACGGGTCAAAAAATGCAGGTAGGTCAATTATCTGACGGAAAAACGAGGGATTTATAAAGTTTAATAAAACTAGTTTATTTCGGATAGTGACAATTGTTTCGAATGTTTTTGTCAAGTTAGTGAATTCTAGTTGTTTAGCGTTTAGTATTGTTTTAAAACTACTGATGTGAGAAATTTATTCAAACCATTTTAACTTATTGAAATAAACAATGGAGAAACACTTTAATTCTAGTGTATATTAAAGTTATACAAAATTCGGATTTTGCACAGTAATTCGGATATTTCTTCCCTTACATTTTATCAAGATTTCAATTACTTACATTAGTATAATAAAACCCAGGTCCCAAGTAAGAGTTTTGATTATTAAATAAAAATTAGATGGATAGATCATAGATTTATTAAAAGTTTAATAGTATTGTGCCATTTCTAACTATGGAGAATAGTATCAAGGCACTAACACTTCTTTTTTTTATTCTCTTCCTTTTTCAATTATTATACATGTTAATATGGTACCTAGCAAATTATGATTGAATTAAAAAATTTAATATTTGAATAAAACATTTCAGATGTGTAGACAGGGAGGTATATGACAAGTATAGAATATACAGTTGTTCACTATGGACCATTAATCAACTGTTTGCACTGCCTATGATCCTGAAATATCTATACATCAAAGGTAAATACATGTAAAATAATTGTTTAATTTTTAGTTGAGATCGGAGAGATAAACAATTATCAAAACTATTTTAATAATTTTGGATTTCACTGCATGATAATTGATAAGTAAATAAAACATGAAAAACAGTCATGTTTCACATTCAAGAAGATCAATATTTTTGACTGTTATATATTTATGTGTTGTTGTTAATCTTTAATGTTTTATTTACTTCAAATATGAAATTTTCTGTCAATCATGACCAGCTTATTAAGACTAATGTAAATATCATTTCTAGTGTTTCACTCAGTGAAAGATATTCAGGTCTTACACTTGTAACAACATAGTTATTGATTTTTCATTCTGCAGATAAAAAGGAAAAAGATGAAGGAGAATTTGTCCATGAAGACCTTTATTGCAACTACCATTTTCCAGTTCCTTAATTTGAGAATGATATCAGAGAACACACAGTTACAGTGAAATATTAGTTTAATATAAGCCACAAAATATTCTTATTCTTGTATCAGTAGACATTCACAGTGTAAAGTTACACTGTCTAAATAACTAATAATAATTTCCAGTGCTTTCCTGAAGTTTTTCTTCCACTGGAATATCAGTGTGATATATATGCTAAGCAGTGCACTATAAATTGTGTAAAAATAAAAGTTTATCAAACTTATGAACTGTTTTTTGTTTCTACTATTTGGCATATATTTATAGCAGTACTTGATCATAAGAGTTCATCTGCAAAATAAGTGTCACTGTGTACTTTAATTCTCTAACAGCAATGGCTAGATTGCTTTGAATATGCAGGCATTGACTATATTAAATACCATGCATGTCATTTGAATTTTGTCTGTCCTGAAATCGAAAACAGACACTATCTAAATAATATTGATGAAAAGTTCTTGAACAGCTCTTCAATGACTACATTTACACATATGTACATGGACAGAAGTTAAAAGCATTGTGTGTTTTTTTTAAAACATTGACAATTTTGAAAACAGTCCAATGGGTATATTAATGTATCAGTGATGTAATTATTTTGTATCAAGTGCAAACCTAAGTGTTGCATGTTTTGTATAGATAATTCACTTTTGGTCAAATGTCAACAGGTTCAATACATTATAAAACAGGTATTTGCAACTCAAAGAAGTATATGGTATGTAAAAACTGCCCCTCTGATACTAAAATCTTTTCAAGGAATGCATAATTGCAAGTCTTCTCCAATTTTGTGATTAAGAGACAGACTTGGGCTTTCAAGGCTAGCAAGCTAGTGTTTTGCTACAGAATACTCAACACAGATGAATTGTATTAATATTGTTTTACTCTGGTATTACTACCTGCCATATACAATGCAAATCATGGCTTTTCTAAGAGCAGTGAAAGGCTATAACTGCGAAGGAAATTTACACATCTTGCCTCAGAAACAAGTTTTTCTTTGAGATGATTTTTATGATATTTAAATGATGGTTATAGATTACATTACTTTTACAATTGCAGTGATCATGGTGATAGTATGAAATGAAACTCAATCAAGATAGAAACATTTTAATGCAGATCATTTATCTTTTTACCATTCTTGTCACCTTACAAGTCTGTTTAAAACAATTTTATCTTAACTGTTTTGAAACTACATGATGCCTGGTTGAAACTGTTTTGGACAGCCATTTGCAGAAGATAAATTGTCTTTGGATGATTAAGTTAATACAAAAGTTACAAATGACAGGTTATTTATTTCTCACAAAGACAGGTTATTTATTTCTAAAAAAGACAGATATTTTTGTTTAACATTTTTACACTGACATATATCTTTGAAATGTCTCCAACCTTAGTTTTTATTAGAATACAAACATTCAGTTAGACAGTTTACACAAGACATGGAGCTTTAAGAAGCTTTAATTCAGTCAAAATCTGTAATGGACTGCCATGTCTCTACCACTATGTACTCCAAGACTGTGTATGGACATTTCCTTTCAACTATGTCTGGTGGTATCACTGTTTGGTTTCTATTCTGATGGTGAACACTCCAAAATAAATTAAGAGCCATGACAAGTACTCAAGATCCAACCATAAAATCACATACCTGCATATAAAGAAAATTTATCATGAGCAGAAAGCAATGATAATTGGTCAGCTATAAATTTTAATCATTTTCATATTGTTTTGAATAGAAAATAATGTTGAAAAGGAAGAAACACTTCTTGGTGTCCTAGTTGTTGTAGATTTGCTTTGACAACTGATCTTTAAAAATGTGATAGTGACCAAGTTCTTTTAACTATTTACTGAACATGATTTAACTAAAAAATATGACCCACTTACTTGAGAAAAATACTTTAAACAGCATTTTACCTGAATTAACTACATATGCCATACTGTTTGTTTATTTAGCTACACTGTAATTATTTACAAAAACGAGAACATTATGTTATACAAGAATATTTACTTTTCATTAATGTAGTTGAAGTAGCTTTAAGTATATATTTCTTACCAAAACGATTTTACAGCAGAGCATGCATGTGTATTTACATCGGATACTGACGTCTTTCATCTCACCACTGTCCTCAGTCTAAATATCTACACAAGCAAAATATTTCATTAAATTTTATGACAATTTAAATTGGTACTATACAGCTTGACTATTTGTGCTATATAAAGATAATAATAATAATAAACAATATTTTCAGTTAGAAGAAAATATATTCAAGTAAAACACACCGATAATCATATTGAAACGTTTTATCCGAAATATGCGCTGTCCGAAATTTCTAAACATTATATACTTCTGAGAGATAATCAGGTAGCGCTATAGAAAATTGATAAAATCAAATTCACCAGTCTGAAGTTAGATGCGAATGATGATGTATCAAATAACAAATTTATTAGATTTACATGGACATGAAAATATTACAACATTTATTGTGATAAACTGAATTCGAAATGACACACCCACCTGAAGATTATACGAAGTTGTCTTTCATTGATACTTGTTCACAAGATGAAACTATTTGCATTTCGTTACAAAACAAAAAACTCTGCCAATTTCCACATATCCTTTGTTTTTCCGTGTAAGTTTTACTTTCCCACCGGCATACAAGCATTACCCAATATATATAAGCAATGTTGTTGATATTTGTTTGTACCCGGAAGTGCAAAATATCGTGAAATCTCGCAAGTCACATGACGAGACTTACATACCCTATTGTTAGTAAGTGTAGGATACATAGTTCGATACAATATATTTATATATTGCAGATAACATATCGTTCTAGTACAAAATATTAGTTAATTTATCTGATAAATGTGTATACTAAATCACTTAGAACTCCCATTTCAATATTCATTTTTCAAAAACTATATTATAAGAATACCCAAATGGTACACCTTTTAAATACTTAGGGATTGATCAAACAACACATCATACAGTTTTTTCACTGACTTTTGGAATATGTTTCTTTTCTTAAATCGCACAATAACATCTTTAAGATGAAACAATCTTTTTTAATCAAAAAATGAATAATTGAATCATACCCAGCCATTGTGATTACTGTTATTTATTTTTTCCCCACATATTTAATATGAATCTTAAAAGCCATCTTTTGCCCTTTCAGTTTATTTAAATTTACAGCACACTATGCAATCATTAACATTGAAATACAATTTAAAAACTAAAAAGTACAGTGCAAGGCTTTTATGTTTACGTAACATTTGAGCACTTGAACAAATAATGATTATTGATGAGCGAAGCAAGGCGTTGCCTACAGTGCAGGAATCGAAAAATCATCAATCACAAATGCTGTTGATAGAATTTCTTTAATATCGCCTGAATTTCAAATATTTGAAAATAACAGAGGCTGCTATAGTTGATTGGTCTATGTCATTCATTTTGTTGTTGTTTTTTTGTGTTTTTATTGAAGGCCATGCAGATGGAAAAAGGAATTTATTTTATTGCAATTCAGGAATTGCATTTCATAGCTGTTTTCAGGGAGGTCATACATTTGCTGTTGAAAAGCTATCGTGTAATATTGTATAATTTAATACAAGCGAGATTTTATGCATACGTAAAATGGCTGCGAAGGAATTGTCAGCTTGCACTGCATACCTTTAGAAGGGGCGATTAAAATGCTACCTAGACGAATGCCTGTTTAGATCTGTGCAGTTGTTGAAAGCGTTACGACACGAATGTTCCATTACGTCCGTACTAGTAATACTCGTTTTATACTGTGACAGGACGGGTACGCTTCAGTCAATGTGCCAGGAATCCGACATCATGTGTCTTATTTATATATGCACAGTGTTGCTTATATCATAATGGATTGAACATTGATTAATGATGTCCCGATTAACGGTGTATTAGCTTTAATTAATCCAATAATCAACGATAAAACATCAAATTTGAGCATAAACGTAGTATATAAGACATTAAATGCATCAGGCCCATTGTTAAATCTAATCAAAAATGAAACAGCTTATATGTGACCCTGCTTTACTATATAAAAAGCGCCCATTTAAGTTCTATAAACCAGACCTATGTCCGCTCAGCTTTATCTAAATCATCTTGAAAGAAAGATACAAAACTTTAAAAGATTAATGTGTTTCTGCATGATTGAATTTTAGCCTGGTTCCATGTTATCAAATCTCGGTAGACTACAGACAGTTGCAGAGTCCATTTTTGTATACGGAGATAAGAAAACATGTTCTTTCTATTTGGAAAAAAAAATGTAAATAAAAATGTTTTGCAATAAAGCATGAATGTTTTTATGTCCTTGTATTTTTATTGACAACTCGCAAAATGAATCGCATCATTCCGCAGTAAATCATGCCCCTTATTCAAAATCAAATAATAAATATTACAATGGTTTGCAGACACGATTTGGAATGACTTGTACTCATAATGTTTCATGCGGCTACATCAGGATTATTGTCTTTATATTTGTTTCAACCATACCTTATGGGCCATATATTCATTTTTTTTTGCTGTGCGAAGTGAGTTTAACGATCCCCTTTGACTATGTTGATTTGTTATAACGATTTCGGTCCCTCAGTTTTGATAGAGTGGCATACTTTTGTTGGCTCAAAAAATGATTACTTTTGGTAGTGCAGATTAAATATTACTTACGACTTTTGAAGACCCAATACTTTTTCATTTTTCATAATGTCAAAACATAAAATCGACTTCCAATACAGAACATGGTTTGAACTTTTGAGAAACTTTGTGTCTAGGTAAGGCTTCACACATAATTAATACCGGTCGATGTTAAATATGCGGTTGTATATGACAATATCAATTCCGTTCAGGATATTTCTTACACAATTTATTTCATCTGTTTACTTTTTAAAAAAATGTACAAGTGTGGCTATTTGCTAAGGGATTCATTTAAATAAAATATTAAAAAAGACATAAGAAACATACACTCCTGAAGATTGGTAAAACCGATTTGCCTGTTTCTATAATCACTTAATTGCAAAGCCATTATTTTATTTAACGTAGAGAGGAGAGAAATATAATTTGAATTATGCTCAAGTTAAAAGAAAGTTACGGATTGGTTTTTTAACGTTCACACACTATTGTTAAGTCATTCCAGCACGCATAATAACGATACGACTGAACTGTTCTATGCTTCAACTTGTTTAGGATCATAGATGAAACAACATATCCATTATAACGAGATAGGGTTTAGAGTATTTCCGATTTATGACGTGACAAATATGACATTCACTGTAATGCAGTCTTATTTTGTATGTTTCCCATAGGAATAGAGTTAAATTAGAACCTGCCACTGTAATATGCATATATATTGTCTGTTTTCAAATGCCTTCTGATACACGCAGTGTAATTAGACGCATCGTAGATCTGTAGTCTGATTGTAAAAATATGCTTCTTATTCATTTGTAATGAATTAATGTCTGCCTCTTTGACATGTGTCAAACAACAAAAATATAAATAAAAATATGTGCGAAACATTTCCTTACAATCTACGACGTTTAGTCACAATAAGATATACAACAGTGTATATACACAGCTATAAAGACCACTGTAGTTACAGTATCAAAGTGTTCCTCACAGAAAACCGTGTTATGTTGCTAAAGAATAAAGGTTAGTGAAATAAGTTGGTTTAACTATAAACATAAGCACGTTTGACTGAATAACATGCCTTAAAACATATCTAGAAATGAAATACCACAGGTGTGACACACAATCAATTATTAGATCATATACATGCACGGCAGAGTGTAAATTACTTCTGATGTATCTAAGTACATTAAAATAGCTGCACAAATGTCATATTATCATCCGTAAGACGTTGTGTTCATGTAAACTGAAATTATTAAATATAGACTACAGTCTCAAAGTATGTTTTGAATAAATGTGAGACTTTACTTTCAGGAACAAATTTTAAGATATTAAAGAGCATTGAACTATATACTGTGACGATGCCAATCGTTAAAATGCATGTCAAATTCAGTTTTAGTATGTTTCCATTATAAAATATGTTTGCATTAAAAATACAGACTAGAATTTGTTAAAAAGTGTATAACGCATTTTCAACAGATTGCTTGATCAACTACGATTAGTAAAAGAGTTTAAAAATGAAAACCTTGAAGAACGCCGCCCCAAATGGGAAAATTGAGAATAGTACTAGCTACCACTAACGCCCACCTCCCGCCCCCTCGCTTGCTGCTGGTGAATTTATAAACAACCTCATAGTTTCAAATTGCTAATCTACTGCTATGTTTTGAAAGTTAGTAAACATGCGAATTTGTCAAGCTGACATCAATATGGATGTAGGAGTAACATTTAGATCGAAATAAAATGGCACATATTGATTGATTTCAAAATAAATAGTCAGTTCATTATATGAGAAAAACTCGATTTCTTCATGAAAATGTGCTTTCTATAGCAATTATTAAAATATCGCAATATATTGCTCTTGTTTGCACCTAGTGATCCTTCACGGTTTTTGTAACATTATCTTTGATGAATTTCAAAATGATTTCCATGTCCATGATAATTTACAGTCACTTGGTACATTTTAAGGTCATGAATGCTTGAGGTTTTCAAACATGTCAAATTGATTAATATTAGCATATGTATCATAAATATGTCAAATAATATCAGATGTGATGACCAAGTATAAACTAATCAAATAAGATATTTTATTATATACTTATAAATGAAATATTGAGAAATATTGATGAAATAAAATGCGTATTTTCATTTTCCGTATTTTCACTGTAAAAATTTATTTTTCACTGCAGTGAAACATATTTTCCGTATTTTCACTGGTGTCTTGCTGGACTACTTTCTTTTAAATTCTGCCAGTACACAAAATTTAAGGGAAAGTCTTTTAAATTTTAATGTCAAAAAAGAGAAAAATGTATATAATAAACAGAAAATTCAAGTTTTTTCTATAAATACATGATTTATTTTCATCTTGTGGCATGGAAATTACCATATTTCACTCGTGGCTACCGCCACTCATGAAATATTTATTTTCATACCACTCGATGAAAATAAATCATGTATTTATAGAAAAAACTTGAATATCCTCTATATATTATTATATCATAACCTTATTGGAATTATTCGAAAAAAAAAAACAAACGAAAAACGGCTACATGCAGGAATTGTGATGCATATTACGTTTATTCTTAGTTTATACACTTGAAATTTCAATTAATTTAAGACAGAACAAGTTGTATAACCGTCTAACGCTTACGGCGGCACAGATGTGACATGTGTGTGTGTTTATTTATCTCATGCGCACGAGATACTATGTCTTGGCCCAGAGTTACTCAGTCGTGGGAACGAGATAATTAAGTCGTGGGGACGTGATACTATGTCACGGCCACGAGTTACTAAGTCGTGCGCACGAGATAATTTAGTCATGCGCACGAGATACTTAGTCGTGTGCATGAAATAATTATGTGGTATGCACGAGATACTATGTCGTGGCCAAGAGTTACTATTTGTAAAAATATTTTAATCATTGAATACTCGTATTAGAATTATGACTACAAATCCAAACCGCTAATTTTATATACGACGGAATATTAGGCAAATAACGATAAAAACTATTTTTCTATCAAAGTTAAGTCTACAGTTATTATTTTTCTAGTCTGAAAGCGTAATGGATTTGGTGCTACAAAACCTAGGGCAATTCATCAGTGTCAGCATTTTATTGAAAAGATATATGTTATAAATGATTCCCGACATTTCTTATTAAGTACATTTCAACTGTTTATAGTCCCATTATTTACAATATTCAAAACAGGATACATTTGTACTGATGATACTTACCGAACATTTTACATTTTAGTAACACTTACCTTTATATGTAAGTACAATGGTAAATAAAACGTGTGTGCAGAGCTGGCTGTCAATTGTTTAATTTAAGATAACTAATCTTAATAGAAAGTGAAATATAATACACATGTATTCACATGTATTCAAAGAATGACAATGACAATTAATTTTTTCTTCATTGTTCATAAACACAGCTTATTTTCTCACAGTTTTAATGCGTTATTATACAGCAATTGCTTTTCGTCAAAATATTCAAGGATCTTTTTATGTTTATTGAGTACTTCATATTATAAAGTTATTTAAAGATAAATGAACGTTGACTTCAAGT
Organism: Ruditapes philippinarum; assembly: GCF_026571515.1. NCBI lineage: Eukaryota > Metazoa > Mollusca > Bivalvia > Venerida > Veneridae > Ruditapes > Ruditapes philippinarum. Next base: position 6,819 of record NW_026856865.1, on the reverse strand, counting down.
CAGACACAGATTGTAGAAGGCATCCTCGGTAAATAGTAAGTATTTGTGAGTGTAAGCACTTGAACACAGACAATGTGAAATAATATAAATAGTGGGAATTGTATAGCACATGACTTATTTGCTTAACAATAACTACTATTTTTTATTGCGACGGACGCGCCCTCAGACGCGTTCAGAGCTAAGTCATCTACACATGGGATTTCGTCGGCTACAATCGCGCAAAGTGTCCTAAACCGATTAACAGCCCAAGAAATAGTACATGAATTTGATCCTTCAAAACTCCCATACTTTGTCGGGATATCTTAAAATCTTCCATATTTAGCCTTTTCAATTTCAAATTAAGTTATCCAAGTTAAAATATGAACGTATATTATTGATAAAAACGTTGTAGTCCCGTAGTATTATTGCGCAATATGCAAATTACTGCCGAAACGATTTACCGCTGTCGAAAAAGTAGGACAGCAAATTATACTACAATAAAGGTGTAAGCTCTGAGTTCCAAGACATTATTAGTAGGAAATAAATATTTCTACTTTATACAAAACATTATTATTAACAAATCAAAAGTTTTTCGTGACTCTATGATAACTCGCGCATTAATAAAAGAAGAACTATTTTCGTGACTCATACCGCGGGTTTAGCTGAATATTCAGCAGTTATTAATAAATTAGATACAGTACAATGGTTAGTATAAATATCTATTTTTGAAAATTCATGTAAGGAGAGAGTTTTTTTTCAACACTTTACCACCGTGTAGTCTTTCATGGTCAGGAAGTTATAATATCAGTTCTACCTGGGACATAAGATAATCTTATGTCCCAGGTTCTACTTCCGATTCTTGTGGTTTGTTTACATATTTTTCTAGGTCACGTTATTCTAAAAATAGATTCTGCTTCACCTGGCCTGATTTTTGGACAGGCGATTGGGGAGTACACATTATACATGTAATAAACCAGCGGATTACATGCAATACTTTAAGAAATTCTATACAATTGTAAGAAGCAAACAAGTTGAAAATGGAATTTAGTGTGAAATTGAAAAGGACAACTAAACACTGTAGTGCTAAAGTGACATTTAAATTAAAATAAAAACGATGTGCTCTGGCCTCTACATCTTTACCTTGTAAATAAAAAAAAATCTAAAAAATACACTATTAATTGCTGATGATTTTAACTAAAACTCTTTTAATGAGACATATACAAGAGAAATAAAAATACAAATGACTTACATTTTATTGTCCATATGCCCACTATGATATAACACGAAGCAATTCTAAATAGCATTCTCAAATGTATAATGTATTATGCTTGAAGTTTATTTGCATGGTTTTATTTTAGAAATATTTCGTTGACAGTATTTTTTTCTATTTACATATCATTTCTTGGAATAAATCGATAAGGACACTGATTTACAAGTTTGACCAGAGTTTTTAGGCATAAATTTCATTCTGTATTTAAGTGCTTGAAAGTAGAAAATCTGAATTATATATCAGTTTGGGACACAAAATATATTGCTCTACAAATCTCGAACTTGTATGGAACAAATTTTCTCTGTTATATATTTTGTGTTTTGTTTTTGTTTTGTTTTTTCTAAAAAAAAAGCCTTAATGTCTCTCCGGTTGCATGTCCGTCGCATTCAGTGCTGCAGCACTTTGATTTGATTACCGAGGCCTTAAGCTTTTTTTATTTTTGGAAAAACCAGTGTTGTTTCAAACTAAGTATTTCAGTAATTTTATCTAGGTAAAGTGTTGCATATCACTCGTTAAGCCTTCTTGAAAACAGCATCCCGAGAACATTGTAAAGCGCGTTAATAACGTTCATTTCCTAAAATAGATACAGGTATTGAGGGGTTTTCTTATTGTTTATGTATTTTATCGCCTGCAAATTGCATTCTCCAACTAAATTCTTCTAATTTGACAATAATATGAAACGACTTATCTAAAAACATATCTAATCTTTAGAGAAGCTGAAAGCCACTTTAATGAAAATGGAACTTTCAACATTTTAGCGTATTGAATGACCTGCTAAGTCATTTCATCTTGATTGGGAACTGTCTTGGTCAACTCTTAGCTTCCTGAACAGTATATCCTGAGAAAGTCCCATTTTTAACACAATTTTAACATGAATAGCACAAATGAGCATTTGAATCGAGACAGGAAATTTGATTTGTTTACAAACAAGAATTTGACCCATCAAAGAAAGCCCACACAACATGTGTGTAAATAAGATTAAAGTGTAAATTATTCTTATTACTTTTTTTGTCAAATATAAAATGGAAAGTATTTAAGCTTGAAAAGTAACACTGCATGGAGTAAATACTTAATGCTGATCCTAAAACTTTTGAATTTTTTGCATTTCACATTAGAGAAAAGTACACAAATGAAGAGTACATAAATAAATAAATAATACAACAATAACATGTCTTTTCTTAAAATTAGTCTAGTTAAGAGATTGAATATTTCTCATTAAGTAATCATAATGTAAACACTAGCATGCAACCGCATGTATATCATTCATTTTGCTACAGAACAAACTAGTTCATATAACCAATCAATTATACACTCCTACAATCTTAATATACGTATGATTTGATGGTGCGCACTTCAAATTTAGTTTTCAGGTAGGGATGGCCAAGAGGTAAAATGTGTTTATTACATGCAAATCCAGGGATTGTGATTGTGTTTCATCAAATGATACTTTACATAATGAAAACCTACAATGCCGTTGATATTATGAACTCTTTAAAATACACAACAAAACAAAACAAGAAAAAAACTAGCTTTTGTCTCGACTATCATCCAATCATGGCATTCGTCAAATTTAAGAATTTGTTATAAAGTATATATGTATATCAAGGAAGTGAATTCATACAGTTTCTCATTATTCGCTAGATTTCCTAAGATTTACTGTCGAGATTATTACAGACATACTTCAAATCAAATTATCTTTAATATAGGATTCCTTCGCGACACAAGTGACCTATAAATCTTATCTGAAAATGTTTATTGAAGCCATATTTGGCAGAAGCGTATTTGGGATATTGTAATAAAACAAATGAGGTTCCTTACATTTCTAGTCTTGATAAAATCCTCAAATGCCATTAGATCAGCCTTTTAGAATTATACAATGACTTAAAACGTTGAAACATATAATATAGTGCAATTCAAGTAAAACATAAATAGACATCAAGTAAAAACATATAGTCATGTATATTTGTTTACTTACATGATATGTTTCCTTTTAAATGCATACGTTTCACATAACTTTTTCCCGGCCTTTGAAAATAATATAATTGAAATGAAAACTATAACAGAATGTTTTTACATGGTACACTAAAAGTAAGAACCATTAAGTGCATTGAACCAAAATCAACTGTATACACAACCAAAACGAGGAAATATTGTGACAACTTAACTATTTCTCTATCAGACTCATCTTTATGTTGATAACAAATAAAACATTTCATTTTAAAAACATGCATGTGAAATGTTACATCAATGCACATAATAAACACAATGTTGTGTGTGTAAGTGTGTGCGTGTGCGCGTGCGCGCGCGCGCGTGTGTGTGTGTTTGTGTGCGTGTGTGTGTGTGTGTGTGTTTAGGTTTGTTTATATTCGGCGCCGGAATAACCATATGTCCGAGATTATAGCATCCTTGCCCGTCCACTGAAGTAGTCACATCGGGGACGTTTTTTGCGTGCCGAATCTTCCTGGAGCCAGTTCTTCGTTCGATGGTGGTGAAGGAGTCGACAACACTGCCAATGCATCAGCTTTCCGACCAACGATAACAAAAACGACCCTTGTTAAAGCCACCCTCCAGAGTTAGTTACGACAGGTCAACCAATACTTGAGATGACTTGATCTTGACCTGCCGTGTGCCTTTTCCGCGACGTACACGCTTCTGGAGGGATTTGAAGAAGCACAATGTTTTTAATTTGATATATGTCATTTATAATTATTCGAAAACAGACAACAGTTAATATATAAAAATAACCTTACAGAAGTAAAACAATATAAATTGCAATCAATTCAGTTAATGTTTCTAACATCATTGCTCTTAAACAAATGTGATAAATAAATTATTTATTGTCAGCAATTAGAATGATTTATCCGCCACAAAAAATGTAGAGGTCGTATATACCTTTTTATGTTGATTACTAATTAAAGACACATTAAATTAAACAGTAATATTTTACATCTAGTACATATACGAGACTGTTTTCAATTTTCTATAACAAGCAGAATTATATATTTAATTTGATTCATGATATTTAATGTGTCTAATGAAATTAGGCAAAGCCTATGAACGGGGAAGTCGTCAAAAAGTCCTTTCATATTTCCGTTTTAAAGACGTCATTTAGTATAACATGCACCGCTTCCGTTTTCACTCGGAACACCCGACGATTATTATTAATCCGAAAAGTTGAAAGTTGGCCCGTTATCGGAATTCCTCGTCTATTATCATTGAGTTGCATTGTAAATGGTGGTGCCAAACTAGAACTGACACTGAAAATTTCATTGATAGGTATAGAATTCTATATATTTTTTAATTGTTTTTATTTCATTTTCTTTTAAATATACACGGATAGTTTAAAGCCGGGCAAGCCAAAGCCCTCGGCCGCATCGTAGGCCCGGTCTTTGACTTCCCCGTATAATTATTCAATAGCAGATAATGATATAATACTTGTACAAGTATTAACATTTCAAAAAATGCTTGGACTCGCCGTTCAGCCATGAATATAGAAATTATATTTCCTTTCTTGCCTAATACTTTATTGTATGTTGTCAACACATAAAGTCAACAAAAAAACTTGATTTACTCTACTATTCCGTTGTTGTCAAAATATTTTGACGCGCTTATTTAGATTATGCTGATATACCAGTATTGACAATGAAAAAATATGACCATAAATTGACTCGTAGTACAATAAGTAAAACTACATGCGTTTCTTAATAAGTACGTGTATAAATCGGCAAAGGCAAAAAGAATTAGCTTCTTGCTTAATTAACAACAGTTACTTGCTTCACATTAAAATTTATGTCTGTGAACATGCTATGAATGGAATTTACGCGGTTGCTTTGCGAAGTTTTTTCTGAAACGGACTATAACTGACTATATGCGATAATAATGCAATAACAACACTCATAGTATTAAACTCGCCAGCCATTTATAATTTTTTTTGTTCTTTAAGTGCAAGTTTAGGAAAGAAAACACAATATACTCTTTTTTAGACTACATTCTCTAATCGGAAATGACATGTAGCAAAAAATATTGCAATTTCCTGTGTTTATCCTGCAAGAGACTAAAGACTGATACTGAGTTCGTACATTGATAATGTATTTTCAGTTGTACGAATAAGTAACCCGACAAAACATGGCGGTTGGGCGAGTCCATTTAAGCATCCCTTAATGAAGTTTTGACGTCCATTTTGTTATCATGTGATACTGAATTATTCGCTCTGATTGGCTAAAGGCAGGCGGTGTACAGGTAAAACTGTTCAAAGCTTGTCAATTGAATATATCGCCGTCTAGGAACGGCGATAATAAAACAAGAAGTATCTTTAAAAATATACTCGGCCGAACTAAAACTGGTTTATTTGCATATTGCATCTTAGGAAACATTAAAATAGTATGATAAGGATTATGATATTGAGCCTTTTATTGAATTTTACTCATAAATATTTGAAATATTATAATCATATGCATATGTTGGCACAAACGAATTATTTTAGATAGAAACAAAATGTGAAGTATACAGTACGGAAAATCCTTTTAAATTAAAAGAGAAGTCAAAAAGAACTACTTACAAAGCAGTTTATAAAATAGTTGTTTTTTTCCGACTCAGTTCATTTTTACTATGAAATGAAAACGAATTTCTCTACAGAACGACCAAAGCTTCAAAGTTGAAAATGCTGCAGACTCGGTTTCATTGACCTTTTTCATGGACGGTACTGGTAATTACCAGCTACCGTCCACTTAAAATAAACTTTTTGATAATTAGAAAAAAACCAACGTGGTAAGAAGAAATTAACGAATAGAGTAAAATCAAACTCTTATTTCCATTGTGGTGCTTTGTTTTTAATTTAAATTACTGAATATGTAGAACATATATAATTTGATTATTGAATGAAAATAAAACAAATTATATGTATTTATGTGATTGTGTTAATTATCAAAGTAAATATTTGTATACATATACATGTGTATGAACTACGTTTCGGCTGTCTTCAATTTACTTTTTTATTAAGTCATTTTTCAAGCATCATGATGATTAATCTCGACCCATCAGACATGTTTTATGAACGTCTGCTCTCTTATGAAGGAACATTTATTTTCAAAATCAGATCAATAGATCGATCAATGCTTTTGCATAGCTTTATCGGTAAATGATGAATGCACTATCTGTAGATTTGTGTATAAACATATTCTCTCTGAAATATAATACAGCTAACTCAGAAGCCTTTAGTAAGTAAAATGCCACTTGATCACAAATTACCCCATTTAATAAGTAAGAATATGCAATCCTAATATCAAAACAGACTTATTACCATGAAGTTTTTTCTATTTATTATGAAAAACACACTGTGAATTTGTCAAGACAAAGTTACTTTCTACGACGTATCATAAATTGTATATGACGTGGCACTTTCCACGAGTGTAATGAAATATCAAGGTTCGGTTTAAAAAGCGATCTCGACTGACATTATTCCAATTAAATGTCCAATACCTTAGCTTCGTAACAGTTCTTGCTGAGTCATTAGAAAACGTGATATTAGAGTCAAATTATTTGCGATTAATTGAACACTCATTCCCAATTGA
>NW_026856864.1:0-13678 GCF_026571515.1 Ruditapes philippinarum | reverse complement strand
ATCAGCAACTGCTTATCACAGCCTCTTGATATTTGGTATACAGCATTAACATGTAGTTATATACCATGGGAAATGATTTCAGGTATGTGGCTCATCCACTTCCCGTTTGCTGACTTAGTTAAATTTTCGGCATTAATTGTAAATAGAAGAAAATTTCCGTAACAGTTTTCTCAGCAACTACATATCTCAGTCTCTTGATATTTGGTATTGTGACTGCATTAACACGAGGTCCCAAGTTCAGGTCTATCGCTTATCAATTTCCTGTTTACCGACTTATTAAATGTTCCACATTAATGGTAGGAAATTTTTGTAACATCACAGCCTTATGTTTTTTGGTATACAAATGCAACCCGACCCATTTTTATTGAAGTACTATCCAAATTTGTACTTCATCTTGTTAATTATGATGTCATTGTTTAAATATTCATGATGTAAACAGGCTACAGGGAGAGTATTTTTCAGCAACCTGTACTTTAGATAAAAAAGAAGTATTTCTATACACTTGTTTGCATTCCTGTTGCTGTTGGCCAAAAATACTTTACATTTGACATTAACCTTTACATGACATTAACGAATTTTATAAACCTTGTGCTTGTTTTTAAAAAGAAAAATTATTTTAAGATCTATAAGGTAAGCAATATAGGGCCATCATGGCAGTCTTGTTGAGTTATTGCCCTTTGTTTATTTTCTTAGTAAATAAGCTTGTGCAGAGCATATGTCACGGTTCAGAAATGTTCACTAATTACAGGAGAAAATGTGCAAGCGGCCAGATAGCTCAGTCGGTAAGAGGTTCCCGGGTTCGAATCCCGGGCAGGCTGCACATTTTTCTCACCCTGTGACATTTGTGGCCCAACGTGGGGCCGTGACAAATATAGCTCAGAGTTTAATTTACATAGCTCTGCAACTCTGCGAAATTCAAGGACAATTTTCAATATAGCAGGGGTGTTGTCACGGTTCAGAAATGTTTAATTACTGGAGAATTTGCAACGGGCCGGGTAGCTCAGTCGGTAGTGCCCGCGGTACGGTATTCCGAGGTTCCGGGTTCGAATCCCGGTCAGGCTGCACTTTTTCTCACCCTGTGACACATAACTTGGTCACTATAAATTTGATTTTACTCCAAATTTGGTATGTAAACTTTTTTTTCATTGACCTGAAGTGGGGTGCTTAAGAATCAATCACAGAGTCCTCAATTTGATCTGTCAGTGAAAAACTTTTCCATGGTATTTTTAATTTTTGATAAGGTAACAGTTTTATTAATCCTGATGTAACATTGTTACAATCAGTTCAAAAACCACTTAAGTTAAAGGTACATGTACATTGTAAGAGCGGTGTTTATATATAACCGATATTTATGAAGAAAATGACTTATTTAAGTGACAGCTCAACTGTTTTCAAGGTGACACAGAGCAAACTCGTGGAGTTCTAGTTATTTGTTTATTTCATATTTTATAACAGTATAAGATTATATATACAAAATCATATCACATATTAGTTGCTAATTCACTCTGATTATTTTATTTGAGACTAAAATGTAACAGAAAGAATGATGAAAGGCATATATATATTTTAACATCTGAGTCAGTTTGATACACACAATCAGTATATAATCATTGAAAACTTCAGTTGTAATACTGTCACTGTATTTTGACCCCTTATTATTGTGCTGCCAATAAGCCAGAAAGGAGCTTACATATATGGATGATTGCTACATTGTTTCTTGCCCTTTGTTGAAGAGAAAGCAGGTAGTAATTTAATGCTTGTTGAGGTCTGTTTTCTTGTTCCATACATTGTCCTAAGATGTTTAGAGCTGTTTCTCTATGTGAAAGGTTTACATCTGTTGCTATGGTTCTTATAAGTTTACCAAGTGCTTGTTGTTGATCTTGATGTCTTTGTAGATGACTGTAGATCTTGTACTGTAGGAAGTACAGGAAAGGTAGAGAATCAACTACAGCCCAGTCCATCCAACAGTCTCTTTTTTTTCTTTGGATCATGTCATCTTGTGTAGATCTGAACATTTCATATTGTAGTTCATGAGGAATACAGTTGATCTCTTTCTGTATGAATCTGACACAAAATGCTGTCATATGTTTGATACAGTCCTCACTTTGCTCACCACATATCCTCTCGAATTCTGCTGTTACTGCAGGTGGAGGCTTAATATTCCAGCAGTCACAGATAGGTACAACAGGATAAGAGTAATATTGTTGTTCAGTGTGTCTCAGTATTATTTCAGCTCTCTCCATATCTCCTGTACTGTAGAACACTGAAGCCAATTTAAGTCTGCTAGATGAGATATCGGAGTTTAAACCAGCTGACAGCCAAACCAATGCTTCAGGTGACACTTGATTATTTTCACTAATACTAGATGATGCCAGGATAGATCCATATGTGGTATAAACACAAGGTGCTAGAAACTTGAATGCATCATTTTCTAATCTGTTACCATTAACATTGAAAGTAATTAGTTTACCTATACAATGCTTCATTGTTCTAATGTTTTTTGTGTGTAAATGTCTTAAAACAACCATATGATTTTGGCTTACACTGCTTGCTGTGTCTAAATATTCTTGGGTCATATACAATTCATGTAACACAAGAGAAGATTGATAATAATATGCTCCGTGTGGTACTATGTTCAATTTAACTTGCAGTCTATGACCAAGATCATCAATATCAATTGTAAGTAACTTTTGTCTGTCATTCTGTAAAAAATCAGTTATATTTTTTGAAAGTTCATGTCTTTTTTCAGCTGTAAATTGCCCTGCCATCAAATTGTTTTCTCGGATAATGAAATGTGAACAATGGTCATTCTGTACACAGCTATGTAATTCTAATAAGCAGTATGTTAAGCATATAAATAAATTGTTCTCTTTCCATATACTTGACTCTGTGTTTTCTATACAGTGTAATAGAACTGTTTTACACATGAAGCTTGATATGTTGATTTCCCCTTGAGGATTAAGGAAGGATTTAAGAATCATTTTCAATAATACATAGCACCTTATTTGTGTTATATTTAGATTGAACATAAGGCATCTTTCTGCTAGGCATGTAGATATTCTCCACTCCAGTTCAGGATATACGCTGACCTTACTTCCTGTTGGAACAACAAAACACCCAGTACTAGCTGCATATCTTCTCATGTCTTGTGTTGGCCATCTGCCAATACCTTGTCTCTCTAACCAACCTGATGCTGATTGAGGACCTGATTTACAAGCGGAAAAGCTAACACCCCATGTCTGAAAACAGTTATACCATTTTTTTGTCCTTGGTCTAGCAAGTGATGGTCCAGCTCTCAACACCTGGCCCCCATACCATGCCATTACTGTGTTTTTAAAACAATTTTCTTCCACTTCTCTATCAGTTTATTGGTTTTCATTAGGAAATGTAAGTGGCAGGAAGAGAGGGTACTTCACGTAAGAGCATTGTAAGAAAAATAAACCAGGGGGTATGTTCTCATCCTGTATCATGAGTAGTTTATCTTGCCATCCCTTTCCCACTCTGACCATGTCTTGTATTATATTGAAACTTCACCACAGAGTAATATATCAAAGTCTGAATGAAGCCCTCTAGTAGTTGTACCTTCACTCTGACTCCCTAGATGATATCCAGTCATGTTTATATCAGTTAACTTGTACACGTTATTCTTCATAGTCTCCTCCAGCATGTGACATCTTCTCCTTCTCATCACCATTCTTTCATTGACAACAATGTCATCTAAAACCTCTGATAACGCCAATGATAGATTTACTCTGCAGTCAGCTTCTTGAAACATTCTGTAATATATATGTAAAAAGGAAAAATTGTTTCAGTCAGCAACCAAGTTTATTTTGTCACATACTTCTTCATGTTACTTAACTGACCTTGATGTCCTAGAACAGAACAGTACGGGATAGCCGTTACAGGACAGCCAATTTGGAAAGTTTACATAATTTTAGGTAGATATCAATTAATAAATATAATTTTATAGATTATTTTTTTCCTTTTATCTATGTGTTTCAATATGTCTCCTATTTTTATTACATGAACATTTTGATGTCAGGTGTATTAATAGATGAGGGGATGTGTGATTAACTAATTTCTTAATACTGAATGTTAAAGTTAATCTTGGCATATTATAACTGAATGTTTTTTATCATGGTGGATTTTCTATCAGTCTATTTTGTGTTACAACTTTTCTAGTATCAATTTATTAAAAGATTTCTTACTTTCATTTTTGTTTGTAAAAAAAAAAACAACAGCAAAAAAAAATAAATAAAAAAATGCAAAACATTTATAAAAAATAAATAAAAAACATATTAATATATTATCAATAGTAAATTGAACTAGTCCTTTAAAGTTAAAGCAGAACTTAAGAAAAGGATACTGACGAACTAAATATAAACATTATTAACTGGCATAAAACTCTTTCATAATTAAGTTTTCAATGAAATACTTTGTTAAAATATTAAGTGTACAAAAAAAAAATCATAAACTTACTTTGAAAAGATGATTTCGTACTATGTCGCTGAAACAAATCAAAGGAATTGTATTGACTCTGTTTTGCAAGATTGAATGAAATTTTGCTACTTTTACTTCCTCTGAAAATGTGAAGAGGAAAATAACTCATTTTCTTCATCCTATTGTTTTATAAGAAAATTTGATTGTTTCCTCTGTTTTCCTTGAAAACCCCAACATACATGAAACTATATATAAGGACTTTAATATAAAGTGCTTTCTATTAAAGCAATAAAGAAATTATTATAAGACAACATATGAATTAAAATTATTTAATCTTACCTTATATAGACGTGTTTTGATGGCTTTCCCTCGCCCCCTTTTTGAGTCCTCTAACATTGAAAAAAAAACGCCCTATTTAGCCCTTAAACACTTTTTCGTTTCAGAAATGTTGTTAAAAAAAAGTCAATTTTTCAGCACTGCGTCCCATCAAAATGGTACATCAGGGGGTTGCCAGAAGGGGGATGTGCCCCCTTCTGTTTTGGGGGTTTGAAGGGGGGCAGTATTTTGGACATGTGACAGGCTAAAAATGGCCTCAGGTCGATCTTAGGGTAAATAGTAACAGGCACAGAAAAGCTTTTTACTCTATCTCAATTCATTAAGAAGTTACAGCACTTTGAAATCAGATTTTGATGGGGAAAAAAATGCAAAATAGTGATTTTTTTTTGCAATTTTGAGATGTCCCCCCGTTGCCATGGTAACTGGAAATTAAGGATTAAGCATGCTGTTACAGAGGGTATGATCCAGTCAACACTTGTGCCAAGTTTCATTAGTATTGAAGCATTTTTCATAGTTTCATAGCAGTTTGAACTTGTAACAGGCTTTTCAATGAAAATGGCCATTTTTCACAATTATATATGCTCATGGGGTAAAAGGTTAAAGAATATTACATGTACAATCATTCTTTCAGAGATAAATAACGGTATTTTTCATAAGAAAACTAACAGGTATATAAAAATGTGTAACAGACATGTCCAATCAAGATTTTAATATGTTTGAAAATTCAATAAATTTAGAAAGACTTTCATATGAATATCGTACAATGTGGTATTGTTTATAAATTTTATATATATATATATAATGACTATTTTTTTGTGATAAAACTCAGTATTTTCATGAGAAAACATACTTGTCATCCTTGTGGCTGAGGGGTTGCCTGTAAGGGTTGAGGCATCAGAATTGCAGCCACCGTTTATCCCTGGGTGATCATAAAAGGTGACTAAATGGGTTTGAATTATTGGAGTCTTTCTTAGCTCCAGCAGGTAAGTTGGCTTTGACCCCTGGTGTTGCTCATCCAGGGTTATCCAAATTCATCTTTCCTATTTCAGAACCATATATGACCTTACTTAAGTTGGTGGCCTGTAAAACCAAACCAAACAAAAACAAACAAAACGAAACAAAAAATAAAAAAAACTATATAGGTATACAAAATAATTATATGGCAATAGATCTTCTGATAGAATTTTGTCCTATATGTTATTAGACCCCTACTGGTTTAACTGGAGGGGACTTTAGGTTTACCCTCTGCCTGTCTGTCTGTCTGTCTGTCTGTACAAACATGTAGATACTTAGAGGGCTATTGAAAGAGTAAATTTCCTTTGAATCAGATGCTTTTCATTCAGTAAGCTCTTATTTAGCTACTTTTTCTCTTACTTGGCTAAAAGAACAATAGAGAGAACAAAAGATTAGCCACTTATATACCAGACTTTGAGCATGTCCATTCTTCAAACCATCCATCCATCCATCCATCCACAAAACTGGATCCCTTGATAACCCAAAAAGTACTGTACTAAAACTTTTTGTGAAACTTAAAATATGTGTAGATGGCAGTCTGAAGATTATGCATGCATTTTTCTTTTCTTCCTATGTTGAAACATTTGGTTGTTATTGTTACAAATAGATATAAAATATGGCAAATATAACACAAAAACTGGACCCCGTGATATTGCAAAAAAAATGAAGCTTGAAATATGGGTAGATGGCAGTCTGGAGATTGTGCACATATCTATGTTGAAAAATTTGGTTGCTATATATAATGGCAACAAATAGACTTAAAAGATGGCAAAATTATAACAAAATTTGTGATAAATAAAAAAATACTGAAAATATTTTTATGAAACTTGAAATATGGATAGATATGGAGATTATGCACAAGGAGGTTCACAACTCATTAGATTTACTCCCCTTATCTTGTTGTTTTTAGCTCACCTGTCACAAAGTGACAGGGTGAGCTTTTGTGATCGCTTTTCGTCCGGCGTCCGTCCGGCGTCCGTCCGTAAACTTTTGCTTTAAATGACATCTCCTCATAAACCACTGAGCCAATTTCATCCAAACTTCACAGGAATGTTCCTTTGGTGGGCACCTTTAAAAATTGTTCAAAGAATTTAATTCCATGCAGAACTCTGGTTGCCATGGCAACCGAAAGAAAAATCTTTAAATATCTTCTTTTAAACAACCCTAAGAGCTAGAGCTTAGATATTTGGCATGAAACATCTTCTAATGAGTGTCTACCAAGTTTGTTCAAATAAAAGCCCTGGGGTCAAAATTGGCCCCGCCCCTGGGGGTCATTGCTTTTCCCTATATGCATATAGTAAAAACTTAAAAAATCTTCTTTTAAAGAACTGTAAGAGCTAGAGCTAAGATATTTGGCATGGAACATCTTCTAGTGAGTGTCTACCAAGTTTGTTCAAATAAAAGCCCTGGGGTCAAAATTGGCCCTGCCCCGGGGGGTCATTGATTTTCCCTATATGCATATAGTAAAAACTTAAAAAATCTTCTTTTAAAGAACTGTAAGAGCTAGAGCTTAGATATTTGGCATGAAACATCTTCTAGTGAATGTCTACCAAGTTTGTTCAAATAAAAGCCCTGGGGTCAAAATTGGCCCCGCCCCAGGGGGTCATTGATTTTCCCTATATGCATATAGTAAAAACTTAAAAATCTTCTTTTAAAGAACCCAAAAAGCTAGAGCTAAGATATTTGGCATGAAACATCTTCTAGTGAATGTCTACCAAGTTTGTTCAAATAAAAGCCCTGGGGTCAAAATTGGCCCCGCCCTGGGGGGTAATTGATTTTCCCTATATGCATATAGTAAAAACTTAAAAAAATCTTCTTTTAAAGAACCAGAAGAGCTAGAGCTTAGATATTTGGCATGAAACATCTTCTAGTGAATGTCTACCAAGTTTGTTCAAATAAAAGCCCTGGGGTCAAAATTGGCCCTGCCCCGGGGGGTCATTGATTTTCCCTATATGCATATAGTAAAAACTTAAAAAATCTTCTTTTAAAGAACCGTAAGAGCTAGAGCTTAGATATTTGGCATGAAACATCTTCTAGTGAATGTCTACCAAGTTTGTTCAAATAAAAGCCCTGGGGTCAAAATTGGCCCCGCCCCAGGGGGTCATTGATTTTCCCTATATGCATATAGTAAAAACTTAAAAAATCTTCTTTTAAAGAACCCAAAGAGCTAGAGCTAAGATATTTAGCATGAGACATGTTCTAATGGGTGTCTACCAAGTATGTTGAAATAAAAGCCCTGGGGTCAAAACTGGCCCCGCCCCGGGGGTCATTGATTTTCCTTATATACATAGCAAAAACTTAAAAATCTTCTTTGAAAAAACCCAAATAACTAAGCATGAAACATCTTTAAGTAAATATCTACAAAGTTTGTTCAAATAAAAGCCCAGGGGTCAAAACTGGCCCTGCCCGAGGGATGTCATTGTTTTTAACTATATGTGTATAGTAAAAACTTAAAAAATCTTCTTTTAAAAAACCCAATGAGCTAGAACTTAGATGTTTTGCATGAAACATCTTCTTATGGGTGTCTACCAAGTTTGTTCAAATAAACAAATAAAAGCCCTTGGGTAAAAATTGGGCCGGGGGGCGGGGGACGGGGGCTATATACAGGTGAGCGACCTCAGGGCCATCATGGCCCTCTTGGGGCCATCATGGCCCTCTTGTTATTTGTTTGGATCGTCAGACCAAACAAATAATGGTAGCCAAATTTCAGACGCTGATGTTCTTATTTGCAAATACCGAACGAAGTCCAAACTCCTCGAAGCGGTTACTTCCCTTCATATGTACATTGACACCAAAAAATTAAGGGGAGATCACTGCGTTAAGATTGTCAAATGGCAGGTGCATTAATTTTCGTAACATAAAAATAGCTCCCGATTGGTCGAAGATTTCTAATATTATGTTATTATGCTCCCCGATAAATTTCAGGGGAGCATATAGTCGGGTTGTCCATCCGTCTGTCCGTCAGTACGTACGAAAAATTTCAAGGGAGCATATAGTCGTCGGGTTGTCCGTCCGTCAGTACATACGTCCGTCAGTACGTACTTCTCGAATTAGTGTCCGGCCCATAACTTTGTTATTTGAAGTCTGATTTGACAACTATTTCACGGAAATGATCACCATATTCGCGCGTAACATTTGGATGAGCTACCTTGAAGGTCAAGGTCACAGCATGACCTTGAAGCAAAATTGTGTCGGCCCATAACTTTGTTATTTGAAGACGGATTTCACAACTATTTCACAGAAATGATCACCATATTGAGACGATGTGTCGCGAGCAACATTTGGGTCGCCACCTTCAAGGTCAAGGTCACAACATGACCTTGCAGCAAAATCGTGTCCGGCCTATTACTTCATTGCTTGAAGTTGGATTTTACAACTATTTCACAGAAATGATCACCATATTGAGACGATGTGTAGCCCTCAACATTTTGGTCGCTACCTTGAAGGTCAAGGTCACAGCATGACCTTGCAGCAAAATCGTGTCCGGCCAATAACTTTGTTATTTGAAGTCTAATTTTACCTCTTTTTCACAGAAATGATCACCATATTGAGACTACATGTCGCGCAAGTTGGTAGATAGATCTAATTGAGTAGAAGTGCAGTGCAAAGAACAGTAACTGCATTGCCTAAGTTTGGAATTATCACACTTTGAACTTTGTCTGGGACATAACTCTGAAACTACAAAAGATATACTTTTCTGTGTCCAATTCCTAGTAGGGGAGCATCACCCGCTTCAACCGGCTCTTGTTCTTATATATATACGTGCTTTTATTCAGCTCCATGATTATTTACTTCAGTGTTAAACAACGTTAAATAACAGGTTTACCGTGAACAAGATATATAGAAATTAATAAGGGTTACAAACTCTAATTAAGAATAATATGGTATTCTTCAAGCTGCTATATTATAACTCCCCATGGTCGTGGGGTTTATATGCTCGCTTTGGAAGCGAGAGGTCTGGAGTTTAAATCCCAGTTCAGGCAACTCGTGTTTTTAGCTCACCTGAGCATATGCTCAGGGTGAGCTATTAGGATCACTCTTCGTCCGTCGTCTGTCGTCCGTCGTACGTCGTCCGTTGTCCGTTCACACTTTTCAAACGACATCTCCTCTGAAACCATAAGGCAGATCATAATGAAACTTCACAGGGATGTTCCTTGTGTGAAGCCTTAACAAAGTTGTTCAAAGAATTCCATTCCATGCAGAACTCTGGTTGCCATGGCAACCAAAAGAAAAAACTTTAAACATCTTCTTCTAAAAAACCCAAAGAGCTAGAGCTTAGATATTTGGCATGAAACATCTTCTAGTGAGTGTCTACCAAGATTGTTCAAATAAAAGCCCTGGGGTCAAAATTGGCCCCGCCCCAGGGGGTCATTGATTTTCCCTATATGCATATAGTAAAAACTTAAAAAAATCTTCTTTTAAAGAACCCAAAGAGCTAGACCTAAGATATTAAGCATGAAACATCTTCTAATGAGTGTCTACCAAGATTGTTCAAATAAAAGCCCTGGGGTCAAAATTGGCCCCGCCCCAGGGGGTCATTGATTTTCCCTATATGTGTATAGTAAAAACTTAAAAAATCTTCTTCTAAAAAACCCAAAGAGCTAGAGCTTAGATATTTGGCATAAAACATGTTCTAATGGATGTCTACCAAGTTTGTTCAAATAAAAGCCCTGGGGTCAAAATTGGCCCCCGCCCCAGGGGGTCATTGATTTTCCCTATATGCATATAGTAAAAACTTAAAAAAATCTTCTTTTAAAGAACCCAAAGAGCTAGACCTAAGATATTAAGCATGAAACATCTTCTAATAAGTGTCTACCAAGATTGTTCAAATAAAAGCCCTGGGGTCAAAATTGGCCCCGTCCCAGGGGTCATTGATATTCCCTATATGCATATAGTAAAAACATAAAAAAAATTGTTTTAAAGAACCCAAAGAGCTAGAGCTAAGATATTTAGCATAAAACATGTTCTAATGGGTGTCTACAAAATTTGTTCAAATAAAAGCCCTGGGGTCAAAATTGGCCCCGTCCCAGGGGTCATTGATTTTCCCTATATACAAAGAGTAAAAAGTTAAAAATCTTCTATTAAAGAACCCAAAGAGCTAGAGCTGAGATATTTAGCATGAAACATGTTCTAATGGATGTCTACCAAGTTTGTTCAAATAAAAGCCCTGGGGTCAAAATTGGCCCTGCCCCAGGGTTCATTGATTTTCCCTATATGCATATAGTAAAAACTTAAAAAAATCTTCTCTTAAAGAACCCAAAGAGCTAGAGCTAAGATATTAAGCATGAAACATCTTCTTATCAGTGTCTACCAAGTTTGTTCAAATAAAAGCCCTGGGGTCAAAATTGTCCCCGCCCCAGGGGGTCACTGATTTTCCCTATATGCATATAGTAAAAACTTAAAAAAATTGTTTTAAAGAACCCAAAGAGCTAGAGCTAAGATATTTAGCATAAAACATGTTCTAATGGGTGTCTACAAAATTTGTTCAAATAAAAGCCCTGGGGTCAAAATTGGCCCCGTCCCAGGGGTCATTGATTTTCCCTATATACATAGAGTAAAAAGTTAAAAATCTTCTATTAAAGAACCCAAAGAGCTAGAGCTGAGATATTTAGCATGAAACATGTTCTAATGGATGTCTACCAAGTTTGTTCAAATAAAAGCCCTTGGGTTAAAATTGGCCCTGCCAGGGGGGGGGGGGGGGGGGGCAAAAGTCATTGTTATTCATAATTTGTGTATAGTAAAATCTTAACATCATGAAATATCTTCTAATGGGTGTCTTCCAAGTTTGTTCAAATAAAAGCCCTTTGGTTTAATCTGGCCCGGCCCTGAGGGCCTATGTTCAGGTGAGCGACCCCAGGGCCATCATGGCCCTCTTGTTTTTTGTTGTTTTTGTTTTCTTTTCTTATTTAATTGCTTAAGCCAAATAAACATTGAATTGTCAGTGTTGCAATTAGTCTTATAGCCAGTTTACTATAGTTATAACACTGTAAATAGCATTGGTGACACTATACAAACAAATTGGTTTATAATCTCACAACCTTCACCTTTCTAACATTCTGAGACTCAAACAAATCTAGCGCCTTCTGTACTTTGATTGTATAAGTTCTTTATTTCTTAATGTATCTACTACAAACTTTAAATATATGTTTATTATCATCACCCACATCATATGTGGCAATAGGTTCATATTTCTATCACTTTTCTATCACTTATCAGAATTATCATCCTTGAACTCAGGAAAGTTTTATATAACTTCTTTATTTCTAAAAAATGCCTACTTCAAACTTCAAGTACATGTATATGTTCCTTATTCAAACTTCAAATTCCCAGATCATAATAATATGACTAGGTTTATAAATCTACTGTCCACATTTCCAGAATAATCTTCCCTGTTAACTTTGATTTTCCCTTTTTTGTGTCGCCTCTACGGAGTAGTGGCGACATATAGGGATCACTTCTCCGTCGTCTGTCTGTCCGTCTGTCTGTCCGTCCGTCTGTCCGTCCGTCACAAAACTTGTCCAGACTACCCCTCATAAACTACTGGTGCAATTTCATCCAAACTTTACAGGAATGATCAGTATCAAGTCTAGTTGTGCATATTGTCAGCATTTTCCGGTTCAATGATTTTTGTCAGAGTTATGGCCCTTTAATAATTTTTATTTTAAAGTTTGTCCGGACTACTTCTCTTATACTACTAATGCAATTTCAATGAAACTTTACAGGATTGATCTGTAGCTCAAGTCCTTGGGCATATTGCAAGGGTTTTCCGGTTGAATGATTTTTGGCCGAGTTATGGCCCTTTGATAAAAAGGTGTTTTTTTCTGTGTGTTGCCAGATACACAATAGCTTGTCCGGACTACTCCTCATAAACTACTGGTGCAATTTCATCCAAACTTTACAGGAATGATCAGTACCAAGTCTAGTTCTGCATATTGTCAGCATTTTCCGGTTCAATGATTTTTGTCAGAGTTATGGCCCTTTAATAATTTTTATTTTTAAAGTTTGTCCGGACTAGTTCTCTTATACCACTTATGCAATTTCAATGAAACTTTACAGGATTGATCTGTAGCTCAAGTCCTTGCGCATATTGCAGGGGTTTTCCGGTTGAATGATTTTTGGCTGAGTTATGGCCCTTTGATAAAAAGGTGTTTTTTTCTGTGTGTTGCCAGATACGCAAAAGCTTGTCCGGACTACTCCTCATAAGCTACTGGTGCAATTTTATCCAAACTTTACATGATTGATCAGTACCAAGTCTAGTTGTGCACTGTCCGTCTGTCTGTCCGTCTGTCACAAAATTTGTCCCAACATGAAGTTGGCCATTATGAGGCGACACATGTGATTACTGATCGCTCTTGTTATTAGCTCTTTTTTATTAGCTCTTGTGAGCTTTTGTGATCGTTGATTTTCCTTACATGTATATGCTAAAAACCTTAAAAATCTTTTAAAAAGCCCAAAAAGCTAGAGCTTTAAACTATTAAGCATGAAACATCTTCTAGTGGGTGTCTACCAAGTTTGTTCAAATAAAAGCCCCTGGGTTAAAATTGGCCCTGCCCCTGGGGCCTATATACAGGTGAGCGATTTCAGGGCCATCATGGCCCTCTTGTTCATTATTAATAGCCCTGATTTCTCATGTGAAATAAGTTTATACTGTATTTATTTTAATACGATTGTAAAGGAAGCTTTAGGCTTATAGACACACTCTTGAATTTGTTCCTGTAATCAGCCAGTAATTAGCAAAAAGAGTAATGTTTCATGCACAAGGAAACAACAAGTCTGACCTTTTTAACTGTTCATCCATGTGGGCCAGATTTAATTTAAGAAATAATATATCCTCAACAGTCATTTGTATCGCTAAATACAATCACTGTTTGCAGTTTGGATGCAAGCA